>NC_085993.1:2020000-2032500 GCF_030014385.1 Trichomycterus rosablanca | reverse complement strand
CATGGACTCACGAAACACGGCTCATACGACACTCGGCCGAGAAAACCGTGGCGTCAAAAATACGACGTCAGAAATCCTCTCGCAGCGACCCGACGTACCGCACGCTCACCGATTCTGTCGCTCACGCCAGAGCACACCTGGTTAAGAAAAAAATGAAGACCCCGTCTAACCTCGGCTCTGCGATCGGGACTGAGCAGCTGAGTGCATGGACTGTTGGACTCCCTCGCATTTAAAATGTACAGCGCATCATGTAGTGGACTTTTGAGCAGCTGAAGTCTCGTATTCACCTGCAAAATTGCAACGATTAATGTCGTCAGTTCCCGAAGCATTAAAAAGTCTCATTAATAGGAACCCTAAGAGGGCAAGCCGTAGCCTAGTGGTTAAGGTACTGGACTAGTAACCAGAAGGTCGCCGGTTCAAGCCCCACCACTGCCAGGTTGATGCTGCTGGGCCCTTGAGCAAGGCCCTTAACCCTCAATTGCTCAGACTGTATACTGTAACTATGATGTAAGTCGCTTTGGATAAATGCTGAAAATGTAAATGTAAATGTAAACCCTGATGGAACACGCCCCCGTCCCAGCTTTTTCGGAGTGTGTTGCAGGTATCAAAACACAAAATATTAGAAATAGAAATATTTCCTTTAAATTCTTATTTGTACAAGAAATGGACATTTAAGACTCCACCGAACCACATCGTGAGCCATAATAAGCAGAGAAAACCTAAAATAGTCGTAAATCTACCCAGGAGTGAGCGGTACGCTTAAACAGTGTGTGTGTGTGTGTGTGTGTGTGTGTGTGTGTACTCACGACGTAGCACGGCTCACAGTAGGCCTTCTTATCCACGGCGTAGAAGGGTTTCCCTCTCAGCTTGGAGCCGCAGGTCATGCAGATGAAGCAGTCCACGTGGAAGACCTGATCCATGGCCGTGCATCCGGTTCCTTCTCCCACCACGTTCTCCCCGCAGCTGGCACAGCGGCCTACGGGAGACATACGGGTTAGCATAGGCTTCTGACTTCGCTGAAAGAGTTTAGGGAAGGCCCTTTACAAAGGGGCACAAAGCCCTGACTCAACCCAACAGCTCTGGAACGAGTCCTAATACAAGTGCCGACATCTTTTGACTGAACGGGCACAAATTCCCACAGACATACTCCATGGTCTTGTGAGAAGACCTCACCTACCACCTTACATTTTGAGGTTGTGGGCCGCTCAGGTGGCACAGCGGTAAAATACGCTAGCACACCAGAGCTCCGCTGGGCTGGGCTGGGCGGCTACATGAACAACGATTGGCTGTTGTTCACACAGGGTGGGAAAGCCGGGCCAGCGTTCTGCTGGCTGATTGATGGCACATGCGCAGAGTTGAGGAATAACGCTGATCAGGGTGTGGCTCTCTGTACACAAGGCTGATCCGCATGTGAACTCGCCTCGTGCAGGTGAAAAGACGCAGTCAGTAACGCGCACAATAGCATTGTTTTTATTTTGAAGCGACAGTTATATATATTTATATTTTAATTTACATTTGTATGCGTGTGTGTGCGCGCGAGTGTATTCAGCTTCATCGTAACAAGTTGGTGAACAGAACTAAGTCAGATTGATAGAGACAATAAAGTTTTTTAACAATTATTTAAGGATAATAAAAGTATAAGGATTGTCATTTAAAGTACTATTATGGTACTCAACACAGAGACACACAAGAACTTGTATGTGGCTCTCTGTACACAAAGCTGATCCGCTTATGAACTCGCTTCGTGCAGGTAAAAAGATGCAGTCGGTGAAGCGTAACGCAATCAGGGTAATTGGATACGACTAAATTAGGGGAGAAAAGTGGGGAAAGTGCCTTAGTTTCAGTGGTTTGAAGTCTAATAGTTTAATAGTTTAAGGTCTAAAAGGCTATATGCATCTTTTCTGGTGCTCATATTCAACACCGGGCTTCATTATGTGCTTAAAATAAAAACAACAACAAAATTATTTTATTAATTAGCCATTAAACTTCTCTTTTTTAATAAATATTTTTATACATTTTCTTCCTTTTTAGCGCGTCCAATTGCCCGATTGCGTCACGCTTGCTTTCCACCAATGCCGATCCCCGCTCTGCCTGAGGAGAACGAAGCTAGCCCACGCCCCCTCCGACACGTGGGCAGCAGCCGTGTGCATCTTATCACCTACACTTTGACGAGTGCAGTGCAGCTCAGCGTTGCGTACGGAGAGACACACCCTGACAGCACTCTTTTCTCATCTCTGTGCAGGCTCCATCAATCAGCCAGCAGAGGTCGTAATTGCACCAGCCATGGGAGAGAGTCCCCATCCGGCTCAGTCCCGCCCATATCTGAACGACGGGCCAATCGTTGTGCACGTGGCCGCTCAGCCTCAGCCGGCAGGCAGAGCCGAGGTTCGATACGATGTATTCGAGATCCCAGCTCTGGTTCCAGCGTGTCTCGTTTTTGCGACGTGCTCGACCTCGACCAATCGTCTCGAACTCAAACTCAAGCACGACACACACAAAAAAGCGAGCGTACTTCACCAACTTGAAATTAAATCTGGATATCGTACTTATTCTATTTCTGTAAGATTCTATCCGCCGTCAAACGCGGAATGAAAACAGCACCAGATACGCTTTTATCTCCGGCCCGTGATTTTTGGAAACGACTAATTATATTAGCGGCGTGGTTAATTAGCTTCAGGATACGCCGGCGTCGACTCGGAGATATCTTCAACTCAATTAAACTTCTCCGAACGTCACGTTTTATTACATTTAATCAGAATTTTCTTTTCTTTTTATGGTGCAAAAGGATCTGAGTGGATCTCAGTTTTAGCTGAAACGGTCTGAACTTCTTTTACTTCTGAAGTTTTTCTTCATGACAAAATAATAATATAATAATGATAATAATTTTAGAAGAAGGACGTGACTCGGCGTTTATGAATATAGTCACCAGGGGAAAACAAGCAGATTGATTTACATAAGCGCAGGACATTCAAATGTGCTCTTGTTAAAACTCACTACACAGCCAAAAGTATGTGGACACCAATTTTTACTACTATTTTTATCAAATTCAGCCGAGCGTAAATCGAGCGTACGGACATTATCCTGTAGAACTGGGTATTGCACGGCCTCCGGGCCACATTCCCCCCTTTTGGTGTCCCTAAACGGCCCACGTGAGAACTGTGGTAATTAAATGTACATCATACATGCAATACAATAGCAGTGTTTTTATTTTGACTGTTACATACAGTATATTTATATTGTGATTTACATTTGAATGTGTGTGTGTGCGAGTGAATCCAGCTTCATCGTAACAAGTTGGAGAACAGAACTAAGTCCGACTGATAGAGACGGTAAAGTTTTTAACAGTACTTATTTACTGAAGTCGGACGTAAAGCCCTGTGTTTAGTTTATGGAGAACAGATTACTGTGTTTAAGGATTATCATTTATGGTACTCAACACACAACACATGACACACAAGAACTTGTACGATGCAGAACAGTCACATCTAAAGCTTTGCAATCTAAATTGCAAAAGAAACAAGGACTTTTTATATTTGATAATTAACAATTGTTTTCGTGAAAGTTGATTAAACAGTGAAATAATAAATACATTTATTCTGCCTCCTTCATATTTTCTCATTTTAATGCCTATTCATACCAGTAACAGCTCATCAACACGGAACAATTTACTGCCTTGTGAAGAGATCAAATTAATATGAAGTCTTTACATTATTACAGGCGTGTTTGTTATTTTGATTGTATTTTGGGTTTCTCTGCTCTGAAATGTTGATTGGACGTGTTATTACAGTCTCAGACCACAATTATCGATTGTGATAAACCCGCCGTGTGAGATGAGACGTCCACTTCTGCTAATGTTAATGCTTTACGCTAAGGTGAGAGTTTCTGATGTCGTTCAACCGTTTTTAAATTCTTTTAATGTTGTTTAAGTTATTTTAATGTTCTTCAAGTTCTTTTAATGTTCTTTAAGTTAGCTTAACATTATTTTAGTTATTTTTACATGATTTAAGTTCTTTTAACATTGTTCAAGTTCTTTAAATGTTCTTTAAATTCTTTAAATGTTCTTTAAGTTCTCTTAACATTCAAGTTCTCTTAACATTCTCTTATTTATTTTTATGCATTTTCTCAGCATTTTCCTCCTGATTTAGCGACTCAATTTTTGTCTTCCGCTGCTGAGAGATGCCCGATTGCATCCGAGGAGAGCACGTCGCTGTACACCCCTCTCCCGACACGTGCACAGCCCTCCTGTTCTCGCCCCTGCATTCTGCACAGGCGTCTCTTCCGCCAATCAGGGTCCTTTCACAGCGCATGAAGACCCACCCACCCACATATAGTCCAGCCCCCACCCTGCAGATACGGTGGCCAATTAGTATCTGCTGCAGGCACTGCCAATTATGCCCGCTAGATGGCGCCCAGCCGACTGGTGGCAACACCAAGTTTCGAACCGGGGAGTTCAGAAACCCGTTGCTGGTGTGCTAGTGGAATATACCGCTGCGCCACCTGGGCGCCTTTAAGTTCTCTTAACGTTCTTCACCTTCTCTTAACAGTCTTTAAGTTCTTTTAATGTTCAAGTTCTCTTAACATTTATTTAGTTCTTTTAACGTTCTTTAAGTTCTATTAATGTCTTTACTTTCTCTTAACAGTCTTTAAGTTCTTTAAATAATGTTCAAGTTCTCTTAACATTTATTTAGTTATTTTAACATTCTTTAAGTTCTATTAATGTTCTTTTAGTTCTCGTTCTTCAAATTCTTTTAACGATCTCTTAAAGTTCTCTTAACCTTCTCTTAATGTTCTTTAAATTCTCTTAACATTCTCGTAACATGTTCTTTTAGTTTAGATCTGAAGCTGAGTGCTGAACAAAGCGGCGGTTTGCACCGAAGCTCACTTCTACTGAGCGAGTCGGTCCGAGTGTAGTCTCACTGACCGGCTGGACGGTCAGTGACCGTGCAGAGCTTATAGCTTATAGTTTGCATTACGTTTTTCGTTAGAATCACCATATTGATCTGAACTCTTTTCACTCAAAGTAAATTCCAGCTCACCGTATTAAAGTCCCGACCTTATTAAACACGGCCGATCGCTTCCCCCTTTTTAAATAGGGTAAAAATCACAACACTATAAAGGCCTGAAGTCCCCGGAGATGCTAATCAGGCTAACTTTAGAAGCCTTCCTCATCCTCGGCCTATCATCATCTGACGCTGATTGGAATCTCTTTTATACATCACACACACACACACACGATTCTAGATCAGATCTCTGTAGAGGAATTTCACAGACACCAGACGGACTCGTCTTAAAAGCGACGGAGGAAAATATTTAGGTTTTTATGTTTGGCGGTTAAAAACGTTTCTTTGCACCAAAGGTGTTTAATTTTTTTATAATCGTGTGGCTGGAAAGACGCTCAAAATTAGTCTAGATTTATTCATTATAAACGTGATAAGTGTGTGTGTGTGTGTGTGTGTGTGTACCCTAAAAATTGTGCATCAGATTTTTCTCCTGCTCTATTAATACACGTATAAATGAAATAGTGCTTGTGTTCTATTACCTGCAGCCCCAAGTAGCAGTGGCACTGCTGGACCCCTGAGCAAGGCCCTAAACCCTCAACTGAATAAAGAAATCTGATAAATGCAGCACATGCTCGGTGAGACCCCGCTCACTGCACGTGGTGGCACAGTGGATCAGGCCCTCATACCAGACTTGGCACAGTTTTTACACCGAATGCTCTTCTTGGCGGAGGAGCCTGACGGCGGTTAGACGGTTTACTTGGATAAAAGACAGAGATTAAAGCGTCCTCGACGTCCTGGGTTCGGTTAATAATTGATTTCTGGCGTGTTTGAGGATCGTTTGAGTGGCAGCAAGGATCAGATTCCACACACACCCCGACACACAGAGCAGAGTTTTACACACCCCGACACACAGTGTGTGTGGTTTTATTATTATGATTCACAGGGATTTAAATGCTACACACACACACACACACACACACACACCTGTATATACACACACACACCCACATATACATATACTCTAACATCCACACACACACACACACACATATAAACAAACATCCATATATTCACACACACAAACACCCATATACACCCACACAACCGTATACACACACACACCTGTATATACACACACACACAACCGTATACACACACACACCTGTATATACACACACACACACACACACATACACACGTACTCTAACATCCACACACACACACACACACACACATATACACAAACATCCATATATTCACACACACAAACACCCATATACACACACACAACCGTATACACACACACACCTGTATATACACACACACACAACCGTATACACACACACACCTGTATATACACACACAAACACCCATATACACACAAACACATATATAAACACACACAAACATTCGTAGATATTAATAAACACACACACACATACACACACACACACAC
The DNA here is from genome assembly GCF_030014385.1 of Trichomycterus rosablanca. Lineage (NCBI taxonomy): Eukaryota > Metazoa > Chordata > Actinopteri > Siluriformes > Trichomycteridae > Trichomycterus > Trichomycterus rosablanca. Next base: position 2,026,044 of record NC_085993.1, on the reverse strand, counting down.
ACACATACGCTCTAACATACATACATAAATATACACACACACAAACAACCATCTATAGACACACACAAACATTCATATATGTATATATATACAGTGTATCACAAAAGTGAGTACACCCCTCACATTTCTGCAGATATTTAAGTATATCTTTTCATGGGACAACACTGACAAAATGACACTTTGACACAATGAAAAGTAGTCTGTGTGCAGCTTATATAACAGTGTAAATTTATTCTTCCCTCAAAATAACTCAATATACAGCCATTAATGTCTAAACCACCGGCAACAAAAGTGAGTACACCCCTTAGTGAAAGTTCCTGAAGTGTCAATATTTTGTGTGGCCACCATTATTTCCCATAACTGCCTTAACTCTCCTGGGCATGGAGTTTACCAGAGCTTCACAGGTTGCCACTGGAATGCTTTTCCACTCCTCCATGACGACATCACGGAGCTGGCGGATATTCGAGACTTTGCGCTCCTCCACCTTCCGCTTGAGGATGCCCCAAAAATGTTCTATTGGGTTTAGGTCTGGAGACATGCTTGGCCAGTCCATCACCTTTACCCTCAGCCTCTTCAATAAAGCAGTGGTTGTCTTAGAGGTGTGTTTGGGGTCATTATCATGCTGGAACACTGCCCTGCGACCCAGTTTCCGGAGGGAGGGGATCATGCTCTGCTTCAGTATTTCACAGTACATATTGGAGTTCATGTGTCCCTCAATGAAATGTAACTCCCCAACACCTGCTGCACTCATGCAGCCCCAGACCATGGCATTCCCACCACCATGCTTGACTGTAGGCATGACACACTTATCTTTGTACTCCTCACCTGATTGCCGCCACACATGCTTGAGACCATCTGAACCAAACAAATTAATCTTGGTCTCATCAGACCATAGGACATGGTTCCAGTAATCCATGTCCTTTGTTGACATGTCTTCAGCAAACTGTTTGCGGGCTTTCTTGTGTAGAGACTTCAGAAGAGGCTTCCTTCTGGGGTGACAGCCATGCAGACCAATTTGATGTAGTGTGCGGCGTATGGTCTGAGCACTGACAGGCTGACCCCCCACCTTTTCAATCTCTGCAGCAATGCTGACAGCACTCCTGCGCCTATCTTTCAAACACAGCAGTTGGATGTGACGCTGAGCACGTGCACTCAGCTTCTTTGGACGACCAACGCGAGGTCTGTTCTGAGTGGACCCTGCTCTTTTAAAACGCTGGATGATCTTGGCCACTGTGCTGCAGCTCAGTTTCAGGGTGTTGGCAATCTTCTTGTAGCCTTGGCCATCTTCATGTAGCGCAACAATTCGTCTTTTAAGATCCTCAGAGAGTTCTTTGCCATGAGGTGCCATGTTGGAACTTTCAGTGACCAGTATGAGAGAGTGTGAGAGCTGTACTACTAAATTGAACACACCTGCTCCCTATGCACACCTGAGACCTAGTAACACTAACGGGTGACATGACATTTTGGAGGGAAAATGACAAGCAGTGCTCAATTTGGACATTTAGGGGTGTAGTCTCTTAAGGGTGTACTCACTTTTGTTGCCTGTGGTTTAGACATTAATGGCTGTATATTGAGTTATTTTGAGGGAAGAATAAATTTACACTGTTATATAAGCTGCACACAGACTACTTTTCATTGTGTCAAAGTGTCATTTTGTCAGTGTTGTCCCATGAAAAGATATACTTAAATATCTGCAGAAATGTGAGGGGTGTACTCACTTTTGTGATACACTGTATATACACACACACACATATATACACACACTTATACACACAAACACATACTGCAACATTTATACACACATACACACACAAACACCCACTCTAACATCCATACACACACACACATATATATACACACACACATATACACACAAACACATACTCCAACATTTATACACACATACACACACAAACACACACTCTAACATCCATACACACACACACACACATATACACACAAACACATACTCCAACATTTATACACACATACACACACAAACACACACTCTAACATCCATACACACACACACACACACATATACACACAAACACATACTCCAACATTTATACACACATACACACACAAACACACACTCTAACATCCATACACACACACACACATATATACACACAAACACATACTCCAACATTTACACACACACAGAGACACACATACCACACACTCCAACATCCATATATATTTATAAACACACACTCATAAATACACACACACACTCAAACACACACACACGGCCGTGTACAAACACAAGAAGAGAACATTTAATGTAACACTGGATCAAACAGCAGGCGTGTAAACACACCGTGTGAACAAGTTGAACTTCTCTCACAGCAGGCCGGAACTTTTTGACTGGGTTAAAGCGAACGCAGCGTGTTCAGCGTTACAGAACAAAGCTAAACATGAGCGTGCGCTTGTAAACACATCCACAAAGCCTCCGACATTTTCCTGGCTTGGATGAAGCTGTTTTTTTGTTTCAGAGAGGAATGTTTTGTGGTGTAAACAACGACGCATTACCAAAATAGTAGAGTAAAAAAATACAGAGAGAAAAAAACCACTCCACGCAGCTCACAGATGGCGCGCCTCTCTGCTCGGTTTTCAGGAATAACAGCAGAGTCGACGCTAGCGACCGAAATAAATCAGAAAACATCTGTCGCCGTGACTCCGCTACCGAGAATTACGCTCACGATTTACAGGTTGATTAGCGAGCGTCGTTCCTCCTGACGAGCGCACGCCGACGTTAATTAATTCTGACAGATTCTGAGAGAAAACACAAAGAAACTCGTCACGCAGAACTCTTTTAGCTTCGCCGCGGCTATAAACAAACTTCACAGGTCGCCGAGCGCTCGCCGCTGGACGCGCTCTGTCCCAACGCATCAGAAATAAAACTTTCAGAGTCCTGAACTACAGTTACCCCTCAGTTAGTCTAGGTGAGGCTCCGGCGGTGATGGTAGAGGAACATTTGCGTACAGTGTGTTCCTCCATGTGAGCTTTAACAACGACGGCTTTTATTTCTTTATTTCAGAAACTTTATTTAGTTGCTGTCGTTTTAAGCATTTTGTAAAACTTTGTTTGAAAAAGAGCAACATAAATATTATAATTTATTATTATTATTTATATTTATTATATCATATTACAATTAATGATATTATTATTGTAATAATAATAAAAATAATTGTTTTTATGTTACATTTTTATTATCATTAACATATTACATTACTATGATTTAATAATAATAATTATATTACCATTATTCTTATTGAATAATAATACTTTTGTTTTTATTATTATTATTATTATTACCATTGTTATTATTTAATCATTATTATTATTTAATCATTATTATTATTACAATTATTATTATTAGATTTATTATTATTATTATTATTATTGATATTAATAAATTACATTATTATTATTAAATAAATATAATCATTATTAACATTAATGCTTTACATTATTATTGTTATTTAATTATTATTATTTTATTTTATTATTATAAATTATTATTATTATTATTATAATTAATCTGATTATTAATTATTATTATTATTGTTATTATTACTGTTATTATTATATTATTATTATTACTATTATTATCATTATTATTTTATTATTATTATTTAATTTTATTAATTATTATTAATTACTAGTATTATTATTATTATTATTATTATTTAGGTTAATAAAAAGACCTATTATTTTTATTATCATTATTATTATATTATTATTATTATTATTATTATTAGATTATTATTATTTTTTTTAATTTTATTATCATTATTTGATTTTATTATTATTATTGTTATTATTATTATTATTATTATTAAAGTTAATAAAAAGACCTGTTGTGAATACTAAAGCACAGATTTTAGTGACTGTAATCATATCTAATAGATGAACACAGCACTGCACCCACAATTCTCTCTCCAACAACACTGACTGACATTCAATCTTAATCGAGGCGGTCGAGGCTAAACCTTCCCTAACCTATTTAGCGTGTTTGGCCCGGCGCTCTGGGTCCCGACCCCACACGTTCAGAACTAAACTCCTCCTGACGCGGAGCATCAACGATTCAGGATGAAACGCGTGATGAATTATGAGCTGAGTGGGACTGAACGTGAACGCGGTGACTTGGTACGGCGGGGGGATGAAGGCGAGGGCCGTCTCCAGACGGGACGCCGCGCTCGTCCGTCGATTACATCAGAAAATCTCACAGAGAGGAGAGGAGGAACTCAGGACGAATCATAAAAACACAAAGTGAGGAATATTCATGTGTTTAAAAGTGTAAAAGTTTGGGGGTGTTTAGTTATGGACGCTACAGAGCACCTGACCACGTACATTATTTATTTTCATCCTGTTTTAGCTCTGTCAGAGAGACTCATCTGAGTTCTTCTTTTATTTAAAATCTGATCCTTGGTCCTCCTTGTCTTCCACGAGTCCCGTCATACACAAACACACATTCCACGCTGTCACATGGGCGCCTCATCACACGGCCAAAATAACGTAACTTACGGGACTTCAGGAGCTCTGTTTCAGTTCTGGCCATCTCATACACTCGCTCAGTGGTCATCATCATCCTCTGTGAGATATATATATACACACACACAAACACAAGCACACACAAACACACATACACACACATATACACACAAACACATGTACACATACAGTGTATCACAAAAGTGAGTACACCCCTCACATTTCTGCAGATATTTAAGTATATCTTTTCATGGGACAACACTGACAAAATGACACTTTGACACAATGAAAAGTAGTCTGTGTGCAGCTTATATAAAAGTGTAAATTTATTCTTCCCTCAAAATAACTCAATATACAGCCATTAATGTCTAAACCACCGGCAACAAAAGTGAGTACACCCCCTTAGTGAAAGTTCCTGAAGTGTCAATATTTTGTGTGGCCACCATTATTTCCCAGAACTGCCTTAACTCTCCTGGGCATGGAGTTTACCAGAGCTTCACAGGTTGCCACTGGAATGCTTTTCCACTCCTCCATGATGACATCACGGAGCTGGCGGATATTCGAGACTTTGCGCTCGTCCACCTTCCGCTTGAGGATGCCCCAAAGATGTTCTATTGGGTTTAGGTCTGGAGACATGCTTGGCCAGTCCATCACCTTTACCCTCAGCCTCTTCAATAAAGCAGTGGTCGTCTTAGAGGTGTGTTTGGGGTCATTATCATGCTGGAACACTGCCCTGCGACCCAGTTTCCGGAGGGAGGGGATCATGCTCTGCTTCAGTATTTCACAGTACATATTGGAGTTCATGTGTCCCTCAATGAAATGTAACTCCCCAACACCTGCTGCACTCATGCAGCCCCAGACCATGGCATTCCCACCACCATGCTTGACTGTAGGCATGACACACTTATCTTTGTACTCCTCACCTGATTGCCGCCACACATGCTTGAGACCATCTGAACCAAACAAATTAATCTTGGTCTCATCAGACCATAGGACATGGTTCCAGTAATCCATGTCCTTTGTTGACATGTCTTCAGCAAACTGTTTGCGGGCTTTCTTGTGTAGAGACTTCAGAAGAGGCTTCCTTCTGGTGTAACAGCCATGCAGACCAATTTCATGTAGTGTGCGGCGTATGGTCTGAGCACTGACAGGCTGACCCCCCACCTTTTCAATCTCTGCAGCAATGCTGACAGCACTCCTGCGCCTATCTTTCAAAGACAGCAGTTGGATGTGACGCTGAGCATGTGCACTCAGCTTCTTTGGACGACCAACGCGAGGTCTGTTCTGAGTGGACCCTGCTCTTTTAAAACGCTGGATGATCTTGGCCACTGTGCTGCAGCTCAGTTTCAGGGTGTTGGCAATCTTCTTGTAGCCTTGGCCATCTTCATGTAGCGCAACAATTCGTCTTTTAAGATCCTCAGAGAGTTCTTTGCCATGAGGTGCCATGTTGGAACTTTCAGTGACCAGTATGAGAGAGTGTGAGAGCTGTACTACTAAATTGAACACACCTGCTCCCTATGCACACCTGAGACCTAGTAACACTA